>NW_026095980.1:0-685 GCF_023614345.1 Adelges cooleyi
AAAAAAAAAACATCAGTTAACGATGCTATTTTTCTTATTACGAATAAATAAAAATAAAAAATAATGAAATGGGGGAAACATTACGTATATTAATTAAATGTATGGTAAAGTAACTAGTATAAAAAAAAAATTCTAAAAAATATTATACACTTACTTTGATTGGTAGTGATGAAATGTTTTCTACTATATAATTACTGAAGAAGATGAAAAAGATGACGGAGCTGTGAAAAAAACTTGTTCAGAGATCGAAGGCGAACAAAGGACTGATCGTGTAGCAGGCTACTTCTAAGCTGATGCTGTTATAACTTATTACGCTCGCAGCACCTGTTTACTGGATATTAAAAAAAATATGTTATCGCGGCTGTATACACACACGAAAAAAAAGAAGAGTTTGCTTCTCACGATGCTCGCCCCCAACCCTCTCGGTGAATGTGTATAAAAACAAAAACATCTGCTTTTTAAGCTCGCTGCACCTGTTTACTGTATAGTAAAATATAATATCACAGACGTGTCTACACCTGTCGAGGACAACTGGATGCGGTGGTGGTGGTGGTGGTGGTGGTGGTGGCGGCGGACAACACTTGGAGGGGCGGACTTACTAAGCAGAGGGGGGATAAGACGGGGTCAAGGGGACTGGGGGGGGGAGGGGGCTTAACTACAGCAGGGCGTGGACAGGACGCGGGGT
>NW_026095981.1:0-26338 GCF_023614345.1 Adelges cooleyi
TACAGTGGGGTCGTGGCATAGTGGAAACGGAGCAAGTTGGGTCGGGGCATAGTAGGGACGGGGAGGTCACAGGTTTACAGAAATTTTTATATCTGAAAGTGATAAAATCACTTTCGACAAAACGCTTCGATGCAAATCGGTAGTTAGTATTTTCAAGCCAGTACAGTCCAAACCAAGCGTTAATTTAAAAGTGATTTTATCCCAGAAGACTAGTACAGTAGAGTATAGGCATAAAGAAATCAAATCAACGAGGGGACGGAGAGGTCACAGGTCGATAGGAATTATTATAAATAAAAGTGATAAAATTTAATAAAATCACTTTTAAATTAACGCTTTGATGCTTATTTGTAAATACAGCACCTCAATTTAATACTTTCTAACTTTGCTGGTTTATACTGTGCTTGGTTTGGACTGTACTGGCTTGAAAATACTAACTACCGATTTGCATCGAAGCGTTTATTCGAAAGTGATTTTATCACTTTCAGATTTAAAAATTCCTGTAAACCTGTGACATTCCCGCACCCACTGTGCCCCGATCCAACTTTGCTCCATCCCCACTTTGCCCCGACCCCACTCTACTGTTTTCTTTATTTTCAAAGCCGTCTTCTATGTGTTGGCAAAGGTTTAAGATTTGGCCCGTGCACGTTTTTCCTGGTCTAAAGCCGGCTTGTTCTGGAATTATTTGTTGGTCGATCTGCGTTTTGATACGATTTAGGATCATTTTTTCGTAAAGTTTGTAAGTGTGGCATAATAGAGATATAGGTCTATAGCTTTTCGGATTGCTTAAATCTTTGCCCGGTTTAGGCAGTACCACTACTTTAGCCTTCCTCCACATTTTTGGTACAGATTTATTTCGTAGGCAACCGTTTAGTAGTTTGAGAAGCCAATTTCTAGTTTCGATTCCGAAATGTTTAATTTGTTCTGTAGTGATTTCGTCAAATCCTGCCGCTTTTCCGTTCTTCATTTCTCGTAAACTGTTACTTAGCTCCTCTATCGTAAAATCATCTTGGATGTTACGACATTCTATATCTTTATTCCTCCTGATCTTCCTTTTTTTGATTTTAGTATTTGGTTTCCCATTACGAAGTAATTCTGAGGCTACTTGATTTGCTTTAACATTTATGCAGGACGTTTGTACCGTCTGATCTCCGTTTAATTTCTTTATAAGTCCCCCAGCTTTTTTACTGTTTTTTGATATTTCCTTTATTACAGTGTTCTGCACTTTCTATGATCAATCCAGGTTTTGAAAAGACCGCACTTCCGTATGTTTCACTAGGTATCTCTTTGATTAATATCATTCCCGGTATTTTTGGCCGTGAGCTGGCCCTGTCTCGGTGCGTTTCCTGTACACAAAGTATATCGCAGTCATTCTTAGCACAAAGGATAGCTAGAAGCTCTCCTTTATATGTTGAAAAACGCTCAATATTCTGGGAAAGTATAGTTAGAGCAGGGGTTGGTCCTGAAAAGGACCGTTTTAGTGGTATTGGCATAATTCGCACCGGTGTTGGTAAGATTAGTTCGTTAATCTGATCTAGAGGTTAGGTCAGACAACTATGCAGGGCGCCACGAGCAGGCTCTTACCATGCCCCCGTTGGTCAAATTAAAACTATGGTTAATATAACGGCACAATACATTTCTAGTTGGACTGAGTTATTAAAAATTTGATCCAAATTAAAAAACGCTTATTATGGGGGCTCAATATGTTTCTAGTTCAAAAAACTGAATACAATCGGTTCTACAAATCATTTAGTTAAGCCAACTAGAAATTAATCGTGTTTCTACATTAAATATATTTTAGATTTGCACCAGCTAACAATTTATTCTGCGCAGGAGGGTGGTATACAAATAAATAGTAAAGATATATCATATTATTGTTTTATGGTGAATACAGATGATTCATTAAATAAAGAACACATTTTTTTTCTATATTTATTCTAATTTTCAGATTGCTTTTTTTCCAACTTTTACAATTGCTAAATTTGGATATTTATGTCAAAACAAATTTCAAATAAATATAATGTACATTATTTAACAAATATTATTCAAACTATATGGAATTCGAGTTATTAAAGTATGACGCAAATGGCAACGTTATTCGGAAAACAACAGCAGTGTATCTGAAAAACACCTAAGTCTGATAAAACATTTCGTCAAAAATATACAGTTTTAGTAACCGTTGCATAAAATTATTGTCCAATATTTTAAATATTCTTGATATAGTTCGAACACAATCAGTCAAAATGTTGAACATATTATTTAGCCAATAAATTAGGTAGATTAAGTTACGCTCTGAAAAATACAAAGCTGGTCCAACTAAACTATGGTTACTCTATGGTCACAAATCATTTATTTAAGCCAACTAGAAATTAATCGTGTCTCTACATTAAATATACTTTAGATAGCACTAACTATATATTTTTCCTGTGTAGGATATAAAAAAATTGTATTTTTCAGTTTTTCTTTTTTTAAACATTTAAAATTAGTAAATATGGAAATACAAGTGTCAAAAAAATATTCAATTAAAATATATAATATTTATTATTTAGCAAATGATATTCAAACTATATTGAATCTGAGTTTTTAAGGTGTGACGACAATGGCAATGTTATTTGGAAAACAACAGCAGTTTATCTAAAAACACCTTAGGCTGATAAAACATTTCGTCAGCAGTAAACAATTTTGGTTATCGTAGCATGAATTTATTGTCCAATGTTTTAATTATTTCTGATATTTTTCGAACACAATAGGTCAATACGTTAAATAAACTATTTAACCTATAATTTAAGTTGATTAAGTATGTGATGTATAGAGTTGCTGTTCGAAGGTATTGGTTCAGTAATAAAAAAGTTGTAAATGTGTATACAGACAAAATAATAAAAAAGGCCACTTCATTGTAAAACCTATAGCATCACTGATCCACATCAAAGCTAAAACATTTTTCTAGATTTTTGTGTAAAAGACTTCAAAGTGGTCAAATTATATGTTGTGGGGTTCGGTGATTGCGAATTTAATATCAGTTTTCAATTTTACTCAGCCAAAAAATACTTAAATAAAGAATTAAATTAAATTAAATAAAAACCTAAAAATGGTACTCAAGTATCAAAACTAATTAGTATCATTCTGAATAGACGTCCATAAAATGTTGTGATGATTTAATGAAGTTCTTTTATGATTTAAAGTGTATATGTTAAAATATACAATATCTTATACAGTTTTCTGGCAATTATAGCAATACTGAAGTGCCGGATTTTTACTTCGTTTAATATGCTATGGATACATATGAATTCTAAAAGCTGACAAATTTTTAACTTTTAGATCCTAAAATTGTAAAAAAACACAGTTTTCCGGCAGTTAAAACATCATAGGAATATTTGAACGACAATTTCATGCAACGCTAACCAAACTTGTTTTTGCTAACGAATTGTTTTGTTAGCCTTAGGTGTTTTTTTGATACACTACTGTTGTTTTCCAAATAGCATTGCCATTGGCGTCATACTTTAATAACTCAATTTCTGTATAGTTTGAAGAACATTTGTTAAATAATGTATATTATATTCTTTTGGATATTTTTTTGACACATTTTTTTTCTAAAATAATTAATTGTAAATGATTTTAAATAGAAAAACTTAAAAGCCAGTACAGTGGGGTCAAGGCTTAGTGGGGATGGAGCATGATGGGGTCTGGGCATAGTGGGGACGGTGAGGTCACAGGTTTACAGGTGATCAATCTGAAGGTGATAAAATCACTTTCGAATAAACGCTTCAATAAATGCGAATCAGAAGTTAATATTTTCAAGCTAGTATAGTCCAAACCAAGCACAGTGTAAACCCGTAAATTGAGAAAGTATTAATTTGAGGTGCTGTATTTACAAATAAGCATCAAATGTTTTTTAAAGTGATTTTATCGCTTTTTTTATATGAATTCCTTAAGACCTGACTTGAATCCACTATGTCTATACTCTACAGTACTAGTCCTCTCGGATAAAATCACTTTCATATTTGTAATTGATTCATATCATTCAAAACAACGCGTTTACAACAAATTACAGCAATACAACACTCCACTCCAAAAAGTAAATTATTGAAATAGTTTACACCACTTCTAAAAAACGGATTTATTTGACTAACGGATTATTTTAATTTATTTTAGACTTTATATATTTTTTTTTAATGGAAATGATGTTATATCCTAAATAATATCCAGTTAGTTTTAAAGGGTAATGATTGTGTAAAAATAGTAAATTCTCTTAAAATATTAGACTCGGTCTGTCTTTGGCGCAGAAGATGACAACATTGTTGCCGAAGTACGTCGTATACGTGGAGAGTATAATATAATTGTTTAATGATTAAGGGTTTTAAATATTATTTTATGATATACAAGCTGTCCGGACCCGGCGTTTCCCGAGATTTAGTCTGCCAGGGCTCAGTAAAATAATTCCCATTCCCCCACCCTTCATTTCTAATATCTTATCTCTTATCAGATAACAGCGTGACAGCGTTTTTGTGACATTTTTTTTTTTGGTTATTATTTCCTCCTCTTACTCAAGGGTCCCAGTGCCGGTCCCAGATCACGTTCCAACCGTTAAAAGCTTGCCCGGAATTTTGGTACATATAATCGGCCTGTTCCTTTAATCATCACCTACCATTTACCGGACGAACGGTGTACTAATGTATTAAAGGACAGACAAACAAGAATATATTTTTATATGATATATATAACCATAAATTGCTCAAGTTTTTTTCTAGTGAATACTTACTCTTGATTAACGCACTAGTATTCTAATATAATATTGCGGTCTAATATGTTATTTATCATTTGTATATGTTATCTACCATTTGCTCGAGTACCGTGGTTCCCATGGTTACAAACCAAGAGTTTATTTTGGGTTATTATAATTACAAACATTCAATTAATTTACATTTGATTACGTTTGAGGTGAAATTTTCTTAGAGGTGAAATTTTCGAAAAGTACTATGCCAGTTATCTTCGCGGGAGTGTATTCAACAACTTCCCAAAGTTTCATGTCGATCGGATGAATGGTGTACTAATGCATAATGGACAGACAGACAGGTATTCATTTTCATATATTTAGATAAAATAAATACTGACGAAATATAAGAGCAAAATGGTTTATTTTCCAATCAAGAATACAATTTTGTAAGTGACATTTAGTATTACATAGTACATACATGTATTATTATAAAACTGCAAAACTAAAAGTTCTAGTAATGGTACGAATGGCATCATCTATTGTCCCAATAGGATATGTGTATGCTAAAAACACAAAGTATTATACATTTTTTAAACAAACGAAGCAGACCAATTCAACAGCAAATATATTAAGAAAAAATATGTTTTCCACTTGCGAAAGATTATTATCTGATATTTTCGTAATTGAAAAATAATAATGTAAAATTACATAATACATTTCATTTTTATAAAAAATTATATAATTTATAGTTGTGCAATTAATGATAGACTTTATTATTAAAATGCCATTACAATAGTTTTTGAACATTTTTCTCAACATATGTATTAAATAATTTTCTATTGTATATTACCTGTCAAATCCAATTTCAATTGGCTCTTTCTATCAAGGGATGTCTCCTTATGCACTCTTCCTCTTATTTCATGAGTGATAAAACTTAATTGATTAAAGTTTATACCATTCGTATGTCCATTTCTTAGAAATAATGTTTCTGCATATTCCTATTTTTTATCAGAACAAAAACAGGCATTAAAATGTGTATTAAAATTTACAATTAAAACATTTTAATGTACATGTTACAAACATAAGATTCATTTTCTAAAACAATAATTCACATTTTGCAAATAACAGCAAAAACCTCAGAATATTCATAACCAATTTTACATAGAATAATTGAAAGTTTAAATACTTTAAACATCCCCCCGAAAAACCACCTAACCAACCTTTAAACGGTATTATAGTAATTTTAGTTTTTTATTTACCTTCTCCCTATCGTCACCTACAATAAATCTAACGATCCAGATACAATCTATTTTCGAATACTGACGATCTGAAAAAACAAAATTTTAAATATATTCTTAAAAAATCAGATTAATTGTAATATTGTGTTACAATATTTTTATTTTTAATCATTATAGCAACTCTATAAATCACAAATTTTATCTAGTTGGTACTGGGTACTAGGAGTACTAGTTGGTACCATATGAGTCTTATAGTTTGTACTAGTCCTTTAGGATAAAATCGCTTTTAAATAAACGCTTTGATACTAAATTATAAACACTGCACCTGACTTTAATTCTTTCTTGCTAATAAGTAATATATTATGTAAAGATAATATTTTATTGTTTTCTCCAATATAGTATAAGATTTACTTTTACTTTCAATGCTGGAGACTCAATTATTCTTTAGAAAAATACAAGAAATAAGTATACAAATTAAGGATCTATGTAAAGGTTTTTTAGATGCGTTTTGTTATGTTTATTGTCAATCTAGTAAAATAGAAGAATAATAGAGATATGAAAAATATAACTTAAAAAGTATGTAGAGTTAGTGTGAGATTGTTCTAATGGAAGAAGTATATAATACATAAATATTATTTTTATTGAGTATAAGCGATTATAATTTAAATTATGGAGTACAAACGGATGAAACATAAATCACCGACCATTCCAACTAAATTTAACAAAAGTACAGTGGGGTCGGGGCTTAATGGGGACGGGGAAGTCACAAGTTTACAGGAATTATTACAGCTGAATGTAATAAAATCACTTTCGCATAAACGCTTCGATGCAAATCAGTGATTAGTATTTTCAAACCAGTATAGTCCAAACTGATCACATTATAAGCCATTAAGGTAAAAACAAATTAAAGTGAAGTGCAGTGTTTACAAATTAGCGTCAAAGCGTTTATTTGAAATTGATTTAATCCAAAAGGACTAGTACAGTAGGTCGTGGTATAATGGAATCAAAGCATAGAGGGGACAGAGAGGTCACAAATCTACAGGAATTATCATTAATAAAAGTCATAAAATCACTTACAAATTAACGCTTTGATGCTTATTTGTAAATACTGCACCTCAATATAATACTTTCTAACTAACACATTTGTTGAATATTATCCTATTAATTATTACCTTCACATAATGTTTCAAATTCATTACGGCTGAGGAAATATCCTATTGCCCCTGTTTCCGCTTGTACTTGGTCAGCTATAGTTTTTGCGTCTTCGTGCCTCAAGTAATTCAGTGCGCGAAACATACTAACGACTTTCCCTCGTATTAATGCCTATCGTTATAAGAATAAGAATTAGTCATTTATTTGTATATAACAATTTGCTAATTAAACTAATCCTTCTTTAATTAAATAAAAATGCCTAACTATCAGTAATATTATATGGCTTGCGAATTTGTTTAGCATTATAACATAAATTGTATAGTAGTTAAAGTATATTTTTTTGTTATTGTTATCAATAATTGGTTATAAGGGAAAATATTACTTAAAAAACTCTTCGGTGCAGCAATGTAGGTGGTTAAAACATTAAGTGACTTTTCTAATCAATACATTACATTTTATACATTTTTAAGCAACTATCTCAGCATTTTGTATTAAAAATAAATAATAAGTACTCGTTATTCTTACAAGTTGACTTTCACTAGGGCCTTGACCAGCACATTGACATTGCAAAACGTACCATGCAATGCAAATAAATAGCATCATGATTTTCGAATACATTTTAAGTGTTCAAACGATAAACTTGGATACGGAATATGACGATTTTATAATGTTATGGGAATATTGTATTCTTGCTTGATGACTGTGATTCAAATAGTGGTTTTCCGAACAACCACAGTACTTAATATAAGAAAATTTACTTGAAGAATGCAAACAGTACCATGTCTGTAGGTGTTGATCCGTGCAATTTGTTTTAAGCAACAGATACTTTTGAATATTTTTATTTGCGTTGTATGACATACTTAATACACGCAATTCCTTACTGTTATTTTTTTACGTACATACTCGTATTAATGCCTATCGTTATAAGAATAAGAATTAGTCATTTATTTGTATATAACAATTTGCTAATTAAACTAATCCTTCTTTAATTAAATAAAAATGCCTAACTACCAAACATATTATATGGCTTGCGATTTTTTTTAGCATTATAACATAAATTTCATAATAGTTAAATTTTGTTTTGTTATTGTAATCAATAATTGGTTATAAGGGAAAATATTTCTTTAAAAACTCTGGTGCAAAAATGGAGGGGGTTAAAACATAAAATGACTTTTCGATCAATACATTACATTTTGTACATTGTTAAGCAACTATCTCAGCATTTTTTATTAATCATAAATAATAAGTCCTCGTTATGCTTACTTTTTGACTCTCATTAGGTTTTCTATCAAAACCTTGACATTGCAAAACGTACCATGCAATGCAAATAAATAGCATCATGATTTTCGAATACATTTTAAGTGTTCAAACGATAAACTTGGATACAGAATGTTAAATTATTAGTTTTAGCAGTTAAAAGCCGTTGTGAAAACGAGACCTATGACGATTTTATAATGTTATGGGAATATTGTATTCTTGCTTGACGACTGTGATTCAAATAGTGGTTTTCCGAACAACCACAGTACTTAATATAAGAAAATTTACTTGAAGAATGCAAACAGTACCATGTCTGTAGGTGTTGATCCGTGCAAATTGTTTTAAGCAACAGATACTTTTGAATATTTTTATTTGCGTTGTATGACATACTTAATACACGCAATTCCTTACTGTTATTTTTTTACGTACATACTACATTATACTGTTTACTCATGTGCAAAATATATGCATATATTGTCAACGTTTATCGATAGTGTCCCATCTAAAGAATATATCTAGAATGGGACATTAACACAAACAAACAATTATCTTAAAAATCTTTTGTTACCGTCAAACGGGCCATCATAGGGCATTATGGGTAATTTGGGGCATTGGTCGAATATATTATATTTAAATGTATATTTTTTTACACATATGCCCCAAGTTGGCTCATTTGACGGTAACCTTTTGTTGGAGAAAAACTTTGAAAAATAAACCTAATACCTTAAAGAGCGGTCACATATTTTTTCCTTTGGAACGGTTTACTCGAGTATAATCTCTATACATCCGAAATAGTTTGCGATTGGTACTTTGACGGTTTTTCGACTTTAACTCACTAGAGCTTAGCGAAAAACGGTCTTATCAAAGCGCAATTTTTTTAGAACATTTATTAGGCATGCCTCTATTCATAAATAGCCTCAAATCAAATTTCGATAGTCCTGCAACCCGACCCCCTCCCCGCCACAAGGATTGAATTTTTTTGCATTTTAGACTCAAGAGCTTAAAATTAGACTGAATAAACAGACCTATATATCTGTAAATTGTAGAAAAAGAAATAAATCAACAGAAGGCAAACTACAAAATAATAATTTTTTGTATGACATATACAGGGTGATTTTTTTATCATGAACCACTCAATATCTCATAGAGTTTCGGATAACTAATTATAAAGTTATAAGAGTTTTAAACTAAAGTTTGGAGGGAATGTGTGGTCGGGAAATGAGCGCAGATAAAAAAAATACTACACTCCACATTTTATTCAATTTATTAACAACAATTCCTGCAGACCTCTGACCTCCTGTCCTCTCCCTCTATGTTTTGATTCCATTATGCTTATACTCTACTGTCCTTGTCCTCTCAGATAAAATCACTTTCAAATTAACGCTTTGATGCTTATTTGTAAATACAGCACCTCAATATAGTACTCTCTTACTTTGTAGGTTTACACTGTTCTTTATTTGGACGATTGCAGTAGAAGGCGCAAAGCTGATTAGGTATTGGATTTTTATGATGTATTTTTTTATTGTTAAAGAAAATTCCCTCCTCCCCCCCCCAAAAAAAAAAGGAGAAATTGCACTTCGAAAGCTGTAGTTAATTTCTAGATTGTTATAATATGTGAGAGAGTTAAAATTGTTCGAGATCCCCCTATGCCAAATCTAAAAAAAAATAATTTGTTGATTTCCACTTATTTTTATTTTTTTAATTTAATATATTTTGTTTAATGATCATGACTGAAATTTTAAACATTTTTGACTACAAAATAATACAATTGTATATAATATAGTATATTTGTAATTGTACAATAAAAAAAACATTGGCTAAGCGTAACTGAAGAATTAACAGGGTTAAAGAAAATGGTCTGTAATTATACCTATCATGAAAAAACTCAAAACCTATTAGAACTATGGTTTTTCTAGGAGCACAATTCATTTTTAGTTGGACTGAGTTATTAAATATTTGGTCTAATTCAAAATACGCCTATTTTAGAGGCTCAATACATTTCTAGTTCAAAACATTAAAAAAAATATTGGTTCCAACAAGGCATTTAGTTAGGTCAAAAAAAAATAATCGTGTCATTTAATAGCACCAGCTATTATAATATTTTGCGTAGGAGGTTGGTATACAAATAAATAGTAAAGATATGTCAAATATATGTTTAATGGTGATTACAGATGATTCATTAAATTTAGGATCCATTTTTTTTTACTAAAAGAATTCTAATTGTTAGTTTTTTTTTTTAAACATTTACAATTACTAAATTTAGCTGTTTATGTCAAAAAAATATGATATACATTATTTAACAAATATTATTCAAACTATATGGAAACCGAGTTATTAAAGTATGACGCAAATAGCGATGTTTTTTGGAAAAAAACAGCAGTTTATCTGAAAAACACCCAAGGCTGATTAAACAATTCGTTAGCTGTAAACAACTTTGGTTATCGTTGCATAAAAATATTATCCAATATTTCAAATATTCCTGATATTTTTCAAACACAATGAAACGAAATGTTAGGGATTAAGTTACCCTCTGAAAAATACAAAATTGGTCCCACTTTAACTATGGTTAATATAACGGCACAATACATTTTAGTTGGACTGAGTGTTTAAAAATTTGGTCTAAATTAAAATACGCATAATATATTATATATTATTTAACCTATAAACTAAGATAATTAAAATACCCTATGAAAAAAGTTGGTCAAACTACAACTATAGTGACTAAAAGGGCACAATATATTTCTAGTTCAAAAAACTAAGTACAATCGATTCTAAAAATCATTTAGTTAAGCCAACTAGAAATTGATCGTGTTTCTATTTAAATTATACTTTATATTTGCACCAGCTAATAATTTATTCTGTGCAGGAGGGTGGTATACAAATTAATAGTAAAGATATATCATATTATTGTTTTATGGTGAATACAGATGATTCATTAAATATAGAACACTTTTTTTTCGATATTAACTATAATTTTTAAATTTTTTTCAACAATTATAATTACTTAATTCGGATATTTATGTCAAAAAAATATTTAAATAAATATAATATATATTATTTATCAAATGTTATTCCAATTATATTCAAATTTGGTCTAAATTTAAATACTCTTATGGTTAGGTTAACACAATCGTTGCGTGAAAATATTGTCCAATATTTCAAATATTCCTGATATATTTCAACAAAATGAATCGAAATGTGAAATTTATTATTTAACTTTAATTAATTAAGGGGATTAATTTACCCTCTGAAAAATACAAAGTTGGTCCAATTATAACTATGGTTACTTAAAGAGCACAATACATTTCTAGTTGAATTGAGTTATTAAAACTTTGGTCTAAATTTAAATACGCTTATTATAGGGGCTCAATATATTTCTAGTTAAAAAAAACTAAGTAAAAAGTGGTTTTAACAAATCATTTAGTTAAGCCAATTAGAAATTAATCGTGTTTCTACATTAACTATATTTTATATTTGCACCAACTAATGATATATTCTGCACAGGAGGGTGGTATACAAATAAATAGTAAAGATATGTCAAATGTATGTTTTATGGCGACTACAGATGATTCATTAAATAAAGAACACTATTTTTTCTATTTTAATTCTGATTTTTATATTGCCTTTTTTTTAACATTTACAATTACTTAATTCGGATATTTATGTCAAATAAATATAACATACATTATTTAGTAAATATTATTTAAACTATATGGAAATTGAGCTATAATTATTTGACGCAAATGGCAATGTTATTTGGAAAAAACAGCAGTTTATCTAAAAACACCCAATGCTGATTAAATATTTCGTTAGCTGTAAACAACTTTGGTTATCTTTGCATATAATATTGTCCAATATTTCAAATATTCCTGATATTTTTCTAACACAATAAGGAAAAAAGTTTAATATATTATTTAACCTTTAAACTATGGTGAATAAAATTACCCTTTGAAAGTAGGTCCAAATAAAACTATGGTTAATATAACGGTACAATAATTTCTGGTTGGACTACATTATTGAAAATTTGGTCTAAATTTAAATACGCTTATGGTAGGGGTTCAATTTATTTCTGGTTCAAAAAACTAAGTAAAAGTGGTTCTAACAAATCATTTAGTTAAGCCAACTAGAAATGAATCGTGTTTCTACATTAAGTATATTTTAGATTTAAACCAGCTAATAATTTATTCTGCGTAAGAGGTTGGTATACAAACAAATTGTAAAGATACGTCAAATGTATGTTTTATGGTGAACACAGATGATTCATAAAATATAGGACCCATTATTTCTATAATAAATCTAATTTTTAATTTTTCTTTCTTTTAAGCATTTTCAATTACTAAACTTGGATAATAGTGTGTTAAAAGAACATTCAAATAAATAAAATATACATTTTTTATCAAATGTTATTCAAACTATTTGGAAACCGAGTTATTAAGGTGTGACGACAATGGCAATGTTATTTGGAAAACAACAGCAGTCTATATAAAAAACACCTAAGGCTGATAAAACAAATCATAAGCAAAAAACAAATTTGGTTATCGTTGTATGAAAATATTGTCCATTATTTCAAATATTCCTGATTTATTTCGAACACAATGACTCGAAACGTTAGGGATTAAGTTACCCTCTGAAAAATACAAAATTGATCCCACTCTAACTATGGTTAATATAACGGCAAAATACATATCTAGTTGGACTGAGTTTTTAGAAGTTTGGCTAAATTAAAATACGCTTATTATAGTTGCCTAATAAATTTCTAGTTCCAAAAACTAAAAAAAAAAATTGTTTCTACAAAACACTTAGTTAGGTCAATATAAATGAATCATGTCACTACATTGTATATATTTTAGGTTGCACCAGCTATTTTGTTTTTCTGCGTAGGAGGGTAGTATACAAATAAATAGTAAAAATCTTTCAAATATTAGTTTTATAGTGAAAATGGATGACTTATTAAATATAGGACATAAAATAATTGTAATTTTTAGTTTTTCTTTTTTGAAACATTTATAATTACTAAATTTGGATATTAACGTGTTAAAAAAATATTCAATATATTATAATATACATTATTTAACAAAAGTTATTCAAACTATATAGAAACTAGGTCATAAAAGTATGCAATGGCAATGTTATTTGGAAAACAACAGCAGTTTATCTAAAAAACATCTAAGCCTAATAAAACATTGCGTTAGCCGTAAACTAATTTGGTTCTCGTTGCATAAAAATATTGTCCAATATTTCAAATATTCCTGATATATTTCGAACACAATGAATCAAAATGTTTAACATATTATTTAATTTGAAAATTAGGGGATTAGGTTATCCTCTGAAAAATATAATGTTGGTCAAACAAATCATAAGCAAAAAACAAATTTGGTTATCGTTGTATGAAATTATTGTTCAATATTTTTAATATTCTTGATTTTTTTCGAACACACAAGATAAAACCGTCAAACATATAATTTATCCAATAAATTAAGGTGATTATGTTACGCTCTGAAAGATACAAAGTTAGTCTAACTTAAACTATGGTTTTTCTAAGGGCAAAATACACATCTAGTTGGACTGAGTGTTTAGAAGCTTAGTCTAAATTAAAATATGCTTATAAAAGTTGCCTAATAAACTTCTAGTTCCAAAAACTGAAGAAAAAGTTGTTTCTAAAAACACTTAGTTAGGTCAAAATAAATTAATTATGTCACTACATTATATATATTTTAGGTTGCACCAGCTATTTTATTTTTCTGCGTAGGAGGGTAGTACAAAAATAAATAGTAAAGAAATATCAAGTATATGTTTTGTGGTGAATACAGATGATTCATTAAATTTATGACCCATTTTTTTTTACTAAACAAATTTTTATTTTTAGATTGCCTTTTCTTTCAACATATACATTTACTTAATTCGGATATTTATGTCAAAAAAGTATTCAAATAAATTGTATATATATTATTTATCAAATGTTATTCAAACTATATGGAAACTTAAAGTATGACGACAACGGCAATGTTATTTGGAAAACAACAGCTGTTTATCAAAAAAACACCAAAGGCTGATAAAACATTTCGTTAGCAGTAAACAATTTTGGATATCGTTGCTTGAAAATATTGTCCAATATTTCAAATATTCCTGATATATTTCAACAAAATGTTTAATATATTATTTAATTTGAAAATTAGGGGATTAAGTTACCCTCTGAAAAATATAATGTTGGTCAAATTAAAACTATGGTTAATATAACGGCATTTTACATTTCTAGCTGGACTGAGTTTTTAAATGTTTGGTCTAAATTAAAATACGCTTATGGTAGGGCTCAATATATTTCTAGTTAAAAAGTTAAGTACATGTGGTCCTTACAAACCATTTAGTTATACCAACTAGAAATTAATAGTGTCTCTACATTAAATATATTTTAGATTTTCACAAGCTAATAAATTACTTTGCATAGGAGGGTGGTATAAAAATAAATATTAAAGATTAATCTTATCATATTATTGTTTTATGGTGAATACAGTTGATTCATTAAATATAGGACACTATTTTTTATATCATTACTCTAATTTTTAGTTTTTCTTTTTTCAGAAATTACAATTCCTAAATTTAAATATTTCTAAATATGTCTAGTTCAAAAAAGTAAAAATAAAGTGGTTCTAACAAAACATGTTTAGCCAACTAGAAATTGATTGAGTCTCTACATTAAATATATTTTAGATTTGCACACCTACTCTAAATTATTCTGCACGGGAGGGTGATATACAAATAAATAATAAAGATATGTCAAATATATATATTTTATGGTGAATACAGATAATTCACCATAATAAATGATTTTTTTATCAAGAACCACACAATATTTTATAGAGTTAAATAAGAAATAAAAAATGTTTCATAATGTTTTTATACAATGTAATCTTAATTTTTCACGATTGTTTTTGTTTTTAGCCCTCTTCAAATTTATTTTTTTGATGGCAACTTTAAAAACTTAAATGGTATATATTTTATTAACTTTTTAAATTGATAATAATAGAGTTTTTAAGTTAGGCTGGGAGGGAAAGTGTGGCCGGGAAATGCACGCAGAAAAAAAATATACCACACTCCACCTTTCCTCCTGCCCTAAATTTGAGACATCAATAACTTTAAAAATAGTTATCCAAATATGGTTATCGATCAGTCAAAATGTTTAGTACATTATTTTCAATTTAAAAAGGTAATGAAATGTATGCGTTACCATTTACCATTTAAAAAAATACTACACTCTTCTTTTTATTCACTTTCATCACTTTTATTTATAACAATTCCTTCAGACCTCTGACCTCTCCGTCCCCTCGATGTTATAATTCTATTATGCTTATACTCTACTGTACTTGTCCTCTCAGATAAAATCACTTTTAAATTACCACATTGACAATTATATGTAAATACAGCACCTCAATTTAATCATTTCTAAATTTGCTGATTTACACTGTGCTTGGTTTGGGCTGTACTGGCTTAAAAATACTAACTTCTGATCACCATCAAAGCATTTTTTCAAAAGTGATTTTATCAACTTCACGTTTAAAAATATCCTGTAAACCTGTGACCTGAGCGTCCCCACAAAGACCAGACCCCACCATGCTCCGTCCCCACAAATCCTTGACCCTACTGTCCAGGCTTTCAAGTTTTCTTATCGAAAAACATTTCCAATTGATAAATTTGGAAATATGTGTATCAAAAAACATTCAAAATAATATAATATACATTATTTAACAAATGTTATTTAAACTATATAGGAAATAGGTTATAAAAGTATGACGCAAACAGCAATTTTATTTGGAAAACAACAGCAGTTAATCCAAAAATCAAGGCTGATAAAACATTTCGTTAGCAGTAAACAATTTTGGTTATCGTAGCATGAAAATATTGTCCATTATTTCAAATATTCCTGAATTATTTCGAACACAATGAATCGAAATGTTAAATATATTATTGAACTTAAATATTAAAGAGATTAAGTTACCATCTAAAAAATACATAGTTGGTCAAAGTAAAACTATAGTTAATATAACGGCACATTACATTTCTAGTTGGATTGAGTTATTAAAAATTTTGGTCTTAATAAAAATAAGCTAATTATGGAGGCTCAATATATTTCTAGTTCAAAAAACTAAGTAAAAGTGGTTTTAACAAATCATTTAATCAAGCCAACTAGAAATTAATCGAGTTTCTACATTAAATGTAATTTTCATTTGCACCAGCTAATCATTTATTCTGCGCAGGAGGGTGGTATACAAATAAATAGTAAAGAAATATCATATTATTGTTTTATGGTGAATACAGATGATTCATTAAATATAGAACACTATTTTTTTCTATATTAATTATAATTTTTAGATTCCCTTTTTTTTCAAAATTTATAATTACTTAATTCGGATATTTATGTCAAAAAAATATTTAAATAAATATAATATATATTATTTATCAAATGTTATTCCAATTATATGAAAACCGAGCTATTAAAGTATGACGCAAACAGCAATTTTATTTGGAAAACAACATAATAATATATTATATATAATATAATAACATTATATATAATTATAATATAGTAATTATAATATTACAATTATTATATATTAATTCTAATTTTTAGATTGTCCTTTTTTTGAACATTTACAATTACTTAATTCGGATATTTATGCCAAAAAAATATTCAAATAAATATAATATACATTATTTAACAAATTATTCAAACTATATAGAAACTAGGTCATAAAAGTAGGAAGGCAATATCAATGTAATTTGGAAAACAACAGCAGTTTATCTAAAAACACCTAAGCCTGATAAAACATTTTGTTAGCAGTAAACAATTTTGGTTATCGTAGCATGAAAATATTGTCCATTATTTCAAATATTCCTGATTTATTTCGGACACAATGAATCGAAATGTTAGGGATTAAGTTCTCCCTCTGAAAAATACAAAAGTGGTCCCACTCTAACTATGGTTAATATAACGGCACAATACATTTTAGTTGGACTGAGTTTTTAGAAGTTTGGTCTAAATTAAAATACGCTTATTATAGGGGCTCAATATATTTCTAGTGAAAAAGTTAAGTACATGTGGTTCTTACAAACCATTTAGTTATGCCTATAACTAGAAAATAATAGTGTCTCTACATTAAATATATTTTAGATTTGCACCAGCTGTTAAATTATTTTGCATAGGAGGGTGGTATAAAAATAAATTACCCTCTGAAAAATATAATGTTGGTCAAATTAAAACTATGGTAACGTTTCTAGTTGGGCTAATTATTACAAATTTGGTCTTAATTTAAATACGCTTATTGTAGGGGTTCAATATATTTCTGGTTTAAAAGTTAAATAAAAGTGGTTCTAACAAATCGTTTTGTTAAGCCAACTAGAAATTAATCGTGTTTCTACATTAACTATATTTTATATTTGCACCAGCTAACTTATATTTGCAACTTTTATAATTGCTAAATTTGAATATTTAGGTCAAAAAAAATTTCAAATAAATATAATATACATTATTTAACAAATATTATTTAAACTATATGGAAACCGAGTTATTAAAGTATGACGCAAATAGCGATGTTTTTTGGAAAACAACAGCAGTGTATCTGAAAAACACCCAAAGCTGATTAAACAATTCGTTAGCTGTAAACAACTTTGGTTATCGTTGCATAAAAATATTGTCCAATATTTCAAATATTCCTGATATTTTTCTAACACAATAAGGCAAAAAGTTAATTGTATTGTTTAACCTATAAACTAAGGTAATTAAATTACCCTCTGACAAATTCAAAGTTGGTCCAAATAAAACTTTGGGTAACATAACGGCACAATACATTTTAGTTGGACTGAGTGTTTAAAAATTTGGTCTTAATTAAAATACGCTTATTATAGGGGCTCAATATATTTCTAGTTCAAAAAACTAAATACAATTGGTTCTAACTAATCATTTATTAAGCCAACTAGAAATTAATCGTGTTTCTACTTTAAATATATTTTAGATTTAAACCAGCTAATAATTTATTCTGCGTAAGAGGTTGGTATACAAACAAATTGTAAAGATACGTCAAATGTATGTTTTATGGTGAACACAGATGATTCATAAAATATAGGACCCATTTTTCTATAATAAATCTGATTTTTAATTTTAATTTTTTTTAAGCATTTTCAATTACTAAATTTGGATAATAGTGTGTTAAAAGAACAATCAAATAAATAAAATATACATTTTTTAATAAATGTTATTCAGACTCTATGGAAACCGAGTTATTAAGGTGTGACAACAATGCCAATGTTATTTGGAAAACAACAGAAATCTATATAAAAAACACCCATGGCTGATAAAACAATTCGTAAGCAAACAACAATTTTGGTTATCGTAGCATGAAAATATTGTCCATTATTTCAAATATTCCTGATTTATTTCGAACACAATGACTCGAAATGTTAGGGATTAAGTTACCCTCTGAAAAATACAAAATTGATCCCACTCTAACTATGGTTAATATAACGGCAAAATACATATCTAGTTGGACTGAGTTTTTAGAAGTTTGGCTAAATTAAAATACGCTTATTATAGTTGCCTAATAAATTTCTAGTTCCAAAAACTAAAAAAAAAAAATTGTTTCTACAAAACACTTAGTTAGGTCAAAATAAATGAATCATGTCACTACATTATATATATTTTAGGTTGCACCAGCTATTTTGTTTTTCTGCGTAGGAGGGTAGTACACAAATAAATAGTAAAAATCTTTGAAATATTAGTTTTATAGTGAAAATGGATGACTCATTAAATATAGGACATAAAATAATTGTAATTTTTAGTTTTTCTTTTTTGAAACATTTATAATTACTAAATTTGGATATTAACGTGTTAAAAAAATATTCAATATATTATAATATACATTATTTAATAAAAGTTATTCAAACTATATAGAAACTAGGTCATAAAAGTATGAAGTATAAAAGTATGCAATGGCAATGTTATTTGGAAAACAACAGCAGTTTATGTAAAAAACACCTAAGCCTAATAAAACATTGCGTTAGCCGTAAACTAATTTGGTTCTCGTTGCATGAAAATATTGTCTATTATTATTTATTTCATATATTCCTGATATATTTCGAACACAATGAATCAAAATGTTAAATATATTATTTAATTTGAAAATTAGGGGATTAAGTTACCCTCTGAAAAATATAATGTTGGTCAAATTCTTCTTCTCGTGTCCAGTTAAAATTGCCAATAATCACAGTTAGTTATAAAATAGGTAACATATATATAAATCAATAAACAAATAAGTAAATAAATAATAAATAATATTAATGGTCGGTAACTTTGTCAAATCTTATATTGCAGCCAATGTGTAGCTACGTCTATGGCATTCTTGTTTACTTGTACTGAGTCGTCCTTGTTACACTGTGTTGGATTCATGGTACACATGAGTAAGTGTTCATCTGTTTGTCGTTCGCCGCATTCACACTTGTCGTCTTCCTTGTTATTAAGACCCCACTTCACCATGTTTGATCTTGTTCTTGCGACTCCAGTTCTCAATCTATTGATGGTTTTCCATAGGTTCCACTGTAGGTCTGTACCAGGTGGTAGTTGCTGGTTAGGTTGGATGGGGTCATCTAATTCCGCTTCAGCTCTCCATCTTAGTAGTCTAGCCTGGTCTGGGGGGTCTTTGAGTTCAATTGACGAATTAATAAAGCTTTGTCGGGATTTAAGTCTTGTTCTTATAGCTTCATACTTAAACGTGGGGTGTCTATCATCTTCTAGCTGTTTTGCTCCCCATTGAGTACCCGACAGTTTTTTCAGTAGGTTGTTTCTGGTCTGTATTTTCATTTTCGTTTTAATACAATGTTCCTTAAACGTTAGTGTCCTGTCTAATGTTACTCCAAGATAGGCTGGGTAGTCAGTATAGGGTAGTGTATCGCCGAGCCATTTTATGTCTATTCGTTTCTTAGCATCTCTGTTTCTTAAATGGAAACAGCATACTTGTGTCTTATTTGGATTTGGTTTTAGCTGGTTATTAGTGTAATACACGTTCATGGATTCTAGGGTTCTCGTTAATTTATCTTGCACTTTTTCAAATAATATATCCTGGGCTGTAATTGCCAAATCATCCGCATATAGGAAGTGTCTTGTGTCTTCGGGTATAGGTTGGTCATTGGTATGTAGATTAAATAATGTCGGAGCCAGAACACTACCCTGTGGTAGGCCATTTCTTTGTTTCCTCCACCTACTCCATTTATTGTTCAGTGTCACCGTAAAACGACGATTGTGTAGAAGAGACGCGACTATTTGGACCAAATCCCAATCCTTTGTGTGATAATATATTTTTTGTAGTAGAACATTATGATTGACCGTGTCATATGCTGCCGTAAGGTCAACAAAAACAGCACCTGTAATTTTTAGCTTCGATGCAAAGCGAGAAGGTATTGGTTTTACTCTGATGTGGGCTTTTTTTTTCGCTGTATACACTATAACTTTTTTAATACTAGACCAATTCCTTCCAGACCAAAAGTTAGAACTTTTAATGGCTATAATTTCGAGAAAAAGAGTCGGATCGAGTTGAAATGTATAAGAAATAATTATTTGGTATGCCCGCACACGTCAGTTGTGTCAAACTTAAACTATACCCATTTCCCACCCCCCTAGGGGGGTACAATTTATTTTGTTTTTCCGGGTTTTTAGCGGTAATTTTAAAACATTTGGGTTGAAAATTTTCCAGTAGTTGGAACTCATATGTACCCTTAACATATTAAACGGGAAAAAAATTCGGCACCACAGTTTTTTTTTAATTGCCGGGAAACTGTGTTTTCGCAGATTTCGTATATTTTAACAAAAACACCTAAAATCTTTAAAAAAAAATTGATCAACCCATTATAACAATTTTATTTATATCTATGCAGAATGATACTATTAGGTTTTGTGCTCAAGTACCACTTTTGACTTAAAGTTTACACAAATTTATTTTTTTTTTTTTACTAAAAACCCGGTGTACCAGATGTGAGAAACGAACAGACACTAAAAACTACAAGTTGGTAACGTCTATCCGTGTTAGATTAGGTTAGGGCCCAATGATCGGTATCATAATATTGTGTTTATTACATGATATCACAGGCGACCAAATCGTGTAACTGATTGTAGTAGACACTCGATTTATTGGGAAAAAAACCTATCCGTGTACTTATTAAGACACCTTATGATTCTGATACGACAAAACCACTGTAGTTATCTCGTTATTATAGACTGCGTTATATAACCTTACCGAAGGTCAACTATGAGTATATAAGGTCCAACTACCTGCAAATTATGAAGAGGACTGTTGTTTTTTGGATTCAGATTAAGTGTTGGTTTTTATGCAGTATACCGCCTCAAAATGTATTTTTTATTACACAATTTTTTTAAAGGAAAACTTATGTATTGCATATTGTTATACTGTTATTCATTTAAAGAGATTAACGCTTGATTGTTGAAATTGTCTAATATTAGATAATCTGCTTCGTGCTAATTTTAATTTTTTAGTTTATCAACTTGTAGCTCTAATTTTGTATTAAATATTTCATTATTTTATTACTATGTACAGATTAAGATAAATTTTAACAATAATTAAGTCATAAATGAAAATACTTTATTTTATGGCTAGATCAAATCTCGTGAACATTTAACATCATGATACTGCTCCTATGATATTATTAAAAAAACACAATTTTTAAAAACTCCATAAAAGGTTATTGTTAAATAACAGGCAACAGCCGACCGCTAGTGGCTATACACGTTACCTAATAACTAATATTTGTAGGTAAAATTAATTGATTTCTCCATCACAGTACCAGTATACGATTTATTTTAATTTAAATGTAAGAAAATCGATTTTTCTTTAGAAAATAACAAGAAATTAATATACAGGA
Source organism: Adelges cooleyi (assembly GCF_023614345.1). Lineage (NCBI taxonomy): Eukaryota > Metazoa > Arthropoda > Insecta > Hemiptera > Adelgidae > Adelges > Adelges cooleyi. The sequence continues at coordinate 22,279 of NW_026095981.1, forward strand.
TGAGGCAGTAAAACGGCGATTTTCTAATGTATTTAAATGGTAAAACCCGTTTCACTATCCCACCCTTTACATTTTAAGGATCTATGAAAAGGTTTTTTTAGTTGCATTTTATTTTGTACATTGTCAATCTAGTAAAACAGAAGTATAATATAGCTTTGAAATAATATAATCTGTGAAGTATAAATAGTTTGTGTGAGATTGCTTTAATGGAAGTGTATAATATATAAATATTAATTTTATTGAGAATAAGCGATTATAATTTAAACTATGGAGTACAAATGATTGAACCATGAATCGTCGACCATTCCAACAAAATATACCAAGACATTGTATATGTGTTATTTGGTCCACTAAGTTTTTGCAAAAAAAAAAAACCAGTATAGTGGGGTCGCTGCATAGTGGGGACGGAGCTAGAAAGTTAGAAAGTTTTAAATGAAGGTTCTGTATTCACAAATGAGCATCAAAGCGTTTATTTGAAAGCGATTTTATTCAATTTTGTCACTTTTATTTATAATAATTCTTGTAGACCTGTGACCTCTCCGTTTCCTCATTGCTTTGATTACATTATGCAGATACTCTACTGTACTAGTCCTCTCGGATAAAATGACTTTCAAATTAACGCTTTGATGCTCATTTGTAAATACAGAACCTTCATTTAAAACTTTCTAACTTTGCTGGTTTATACTGTGCTTGGTTTGGACTGTACTGGCTTAAAAATACTAACTACCGATTTGCATCGAAGCGTTTATTCGAAAGTGATTTTATCACTTTCAGATTTAAAAATTCCTGTAAACCTGTGACCTCCCCGTCCCCAATATGCCCCGTCCCAACTATGCTCCGTCCCCACTATGCACGGACCCCACTGTACTGGTTTTCTTAGGGATGGGGTTGGTGAGGCGTCTCCTTCGATCCACGCCTGGTGTCTGGCTAGTACCTACTTATAGGGTTTCGTTCATTACTTATACACACAAATAATAGCCTTTTCATAGAAACGATATTAAACTATAAAACCTACAAACAATTATTCGGTTCGGTAGACACTTCAGAAAGTGACTCCGCGTTTTAGTTTTTATTTGTAAACAATTTACGATTTCCAAGAATGTAACTTAATAGTATTAGTTTGTAATATTGCGAAAAATGTATTTTTTCAACAACAAAAAAAAATAATTGCTGGAAACATATTTTCGTTTCCAAATGTGTATTTAGGCACAACATATAAGGTCGCATGTTCGTTTTGATAGCCAAAAAAATAAAAATTTAGGTCACGACGGTGCTGTTTATGCGAATTTTTTGTTTTTTTTTACCAAAAATGATTTTTTTACCTACAGTAAACTGAATTTTGTGTATAAAAACATTATCAGTTAATGACACATTAACATAATTACAACATTAGGAATCTATAAAATTCATTAATCATTGATCGTTTATTTTTTTCAAGTTCCTATCCGATAATTATCATAAAAGAGATTGCATGTCCACTTATTAAATTTAAAAATTGAAGCTGAAGCTCCCTCCATTGAATTATGTTGTCAGACTTATAAACTAAAATTAAAGTGGTTTCATAAAAATAACTTATAATTTTTTTGTTTTAATTAGTCATCACTAGAAATAGAAATAATGAAAAACAGTGGAGGTTAGGTTGTTATGCGAATTATGCTCTTAGTGGAATCTAAATGTGTGAACGCATTTTTAAAGAAATGTAAATTGGAATCAAAGATATCCAGTAATAAACAAAATACATATATATTATAACTAGACACAGTCAATAGTTACTTATAGTTAGTAGTTTTATGTGTTTGTATTAACTACTGCAATCTTGTCAAATACTACAAGTTACAACAATAAAATATTTAAATATAATTATATCGCTATTTTGGGAAGTTGAATTAAAAGTCACTATACTAATTCATATACATAAACATGCAAAACCCTTATATCTCTAATCATTAGTATTTTATTTTTTAAACTTGCATTTAAATTTTAGTTGAAATCATTGATTGCTAATATTATTTATAATCAGTAAATCTCTTTCTTACACATAACGAATCAATACGTTTTTTTTTTTTATTTTATAAAGTTTTTTTCCACAATTTTTGTATAGCTTTATTATTTTATTCTATGACCCAAAAATTACAAATACCATACGATATTACATTATGGTTTGTCGTTTATCGAAAATAAGTTGTTTTACTTAAACAAATTTTGGCTAGTCGTTTGTTTATTCAAATGTGTGAACTATGTTACATTAACAATGACGAATAACTATTTTGTACGTTAAGATACATAATTATTGTTCAAATTGTTCCAATGTAAACATTTATAGTTAATACATTTTATTTGATTGTAAAGAACATGTACCTATAGTGATACTATTTTTTTAATTGAATCAAATTAAATAATGAAGATGAATTAAAATATTATATTCAGAGATCGGAAAATATGAACACAATGATAAAAAAATGTATTATCTAGAATATAAGACATACGTAGGTGAATGTTTTATAAGTATTGATATTGGTGGTTATACAAAATCATTCTTTGCTACAATATCTGTAACAATATGGTATATTGCCATGCAATAAAATTCAAATGTTCAAACAAGAAAATACGAAAAATGTAGAAATTAAATAAATGTAGTATGTTTCTTTTTAGACCTTTGTTTAACACAAATTATAATATTGCAGACAGGGAAATATAGGACACAGAAAATAAAAATACACTGTGCCTAGATTTTGTTAGATTAATACCGAACATAATTTAAGAGAGCAACTTCTTTTATTAATTTGTAACACTACGAAAAATGTGATTTTTCAACAAAAAAAAAAAGCTCGTTGAAAACATATTATTGTTTCCAAATGTGTATTCAAGCACAAAAATATGCGGTCGCAAATTCGTTTTGATAGCCAAAAAAATAAAAATTTAGATCACGACGGTGCTGTTTATGCGAATTGTTGTTGTTAAAAATATACTATGATAAACAAAAATTTAGGATACGTTATCGCTATGATCTCTATGCGAATAGAAAAACCTGTGTATTATAGTAAATTTCTAAAAAAAAATCATAAATATTCAATAAAGTTAAAATACATTAAGTTGCGTTGTTCAAATAGTCTTTAAATGCAAGATTTTTTGATACTTAAATTTTTACACCCTCCCACGAAATCATATAATTTTTCACTTAAAACTAATTGTAATATTACAAAAATCTAATAAAATTACTTATCCACGCTGAGACGATGTAGAAGAAGAACATATTATGTGTACATTAGCTATGACTCATATTTTCATGTTTCATACAAATGTCAACTTATTTTATAATTTATAAGACATTTTTTTATCTACAGTTAATTGAATTTTGTTTATAAAAATATTATCAGTTTATGAAAAATTAACAGCATTAAAACATTAGGAATCTATAAAGTTCAATAATCAAAAATCGTTTTTTTTTTCAAGTCCATGATTACATGTACACTTATTAAATTTAAAAATTAAAGCTGAAGCTACCTCCAATGAATTATGTTGTCAGACTTATAAACTAAAAATAAAGTGGTTTCATAAAAATGACTCATAATTTTTTTTTCTTTAGTCATCACTAGAAATAGAAATAATGAAAAAGTGGAGGTTAGGTTGTTATGCTAATTATGCTCTTAGTGGAATCTAAATGTGTGAACGCATTTTTAAAGAAATGTAAATTGGAATCAAAGATATCCAGTAATAAACAAAATACATATATATTATAACTAGACACAGTCAATAGTTAATCTGTATACACTGTAACTTTTTTAAAACTGGACGAATTCCTTCGAGTAGCAACTCTATAAATCACAATTTTCATCTAGTTGGTGCTTTGGATGGGGTGGGTAAATGTTAAAAAAGTTTACTCCTTTACGGTCGAAATTTGACTTTTTAATTTTAATTTAAATGTTAGCAACTCAATTTTTCTTTAGAACACAACAAGAAATTAAAATACAGGGTGGGTCAGTAAAACGGGTGATTTTCCAATTTATTTAAATGGAAAAATCGCCTGTTTCACTGCCCTACCATTTACAATTTAAGGATC
>NW_026095981.1:26438-42962 GCF_023614345.1 Adelges cooleyi
AAAAGTGGTACTTGAGCACAAAACCTAATAGTATCAATCTGCATAGATATAAATAAAATTGTTTTAATGATTTGATCAATTTTTTTTATATATTTTAGGTGTTTTTGTTAAAATATACGCAATGTGCGAAAACACGGTTTTCCGGCAATTAAAAAAAAACAGTAGTGCCGAATTTTTCACCCGCTTAATATGTTATGACAACATATGAGTTCCAACTACTGGCAAATTTTCAACCCAAAAGTTTTAAAATTACGGCTAAAAACCCCGAAAAAACAAAAAAACTTGTACCCCCCCTAGGGGGGCGGAAAATGGGTATATTTTGAATTTGACAAAACTGACGTGCGCGGGCATACCTAATAAATATTTCTTATACATTTCAACTCGATCCGACTCTTTTTCTCGATACTATAGCCAGTAAAAGTTCTAACTTAAAAACTCGTACGGTTTTTTTTTTTGTTTTTTCAACTTTCGTCTGTGAAGTCTTAAACTTTTTCAACTTTTACCCCCCCAAAGTACAAACTAGACAAAATTTGTGATTTATAGAGTTGCTATTCGAAGGAATTGGTCTAGTATTAAAAAAGTTACAGTGTATACAGCGAAAAAAAAAGCCCACATCAGAGTAAAACCAATACCTTCTCGCTTTGCATCGAAGCTAAAACATTTTTCTGGATTTTTGTGTAAAAGACATCAAAAGTGGTCAAATTATATGTTTTTTGGGTCGGTGATTACGAATTTAATATCAGTTCTCAATTTTAATCATCCGGAAAGAACTTAAGTAAAAAAAAAGTTGAATTTGTGTAAACTTCAAGTCAAAAGTGGTACTTGAGCACAAAACCTAAAAGTATCAATCTGCATAGATAAAAATAAAATTGTTTTAATGATTTGATCAATTTTTTTAAAATATTTTAGGTGTTTTTGTTAAAATATACGCAATGTGCGAAAACACGGTTTTCCGGCAATTAAAAAAAAACAGTAGTACCGAATTTTTCACCCGCCTTATATGTTATGGAAACATATGAGTTCCAACTACTGGCAAATTTTCAACCCAAAAGTTTTAAAATTACGGCTAAAAACCCCGAAAAACAAAAATACTTGTACCCCCCCTAGGGGAGCGGGAAATGGGTATATTTTGAATTTGACAAAACTGACGTGCGCGGGCATACCTAATAAATATTTCTTATACATTTCAACTCGATCCGACTCTTTTTCTCGATACTATAGCCAGTAAAAGTTCTAACTTAAAAACTCGTACGGTTTTTTTTTTGTTTTTTCAACTTTCGTCTTTGAAGACTTAAACTTTTTCAACTTTTACCCCCCCAAAGTACAAACTAGACAAAATTTGTGATTTATAGAGTTGCTATTCGAAGGAATTGGTCTAGTATTAAAAAAGTTACAGTGTATACAGCGAAAAAAAAAGCCCACATCAGAGTAAAACCAATACCTTCTCGCTTTGCATCGAAGCTAAAACATTTTTCTGGATTTTTGTGTAAAAGACATCAAAAGTGGTCAAATTATATGTTTTTTGGGTCGGTGATTACGAATTTAATATCAGTTCTCAATTTTAATCATCCGGAAAGAACTTAAGTAAAAAAAAAGTTGAATTTGTGTAAACTTCAAGTCAAAAGTGGTACTTGAGCACAAAACCTAATAGTATCAATCTGCATAGATATAAATAAAATTGTTTTAATGATTTGATCAATTTTTTTTATATATTTTAGGTGTTTTTGTTAAAATATACGCAATGTGCGAAAACACGGTTTTCCGGCAATTAAAAAAAAACAGTAGTGCCGAATTTTTCACCCGCTTAATATGTTATGACAACATATGAGTTCCAACTACTGGCAAATTTTCAACCCAAAAGTTTTAAAATTACGGCTAAAAACCCCGAAAAACAAAAAAACTTGTACCCCCCCTAGGGGGGCGGAAAATGGGTATATTTTGAATTTGACAAAACTGACGTGCGCGGGCATACCTAATAAATATTTCTTATACATTTCAACTCGATCCGACTCTTTTTCTCGATACTATAGCCAGTAAAAGTTCTAACTTAAAAACTCGTACGGTTTTTTTTTTTGTTTTTTCAACTTTCGTCTGTGAAGTCTTAAACTTTTTCAACTTTTACCCCCCAAAGTACAAACTAGACAAAATTTGTGATTTATAGAGTTGCTATTCGAAGGAATTGGTCTAGTATTAAAAAAGTTACAGTGTATACAGCGAAAAAAAAAGCCCACATCAGAGTAAAACCAATACCTTCTCGCTTTGCATCGAAGCTAAAACATTTTTCTGGATTTTTGTGTAAAAGACATCAAAAGTGGTCAAATTATATGTTTTTTGGGTCGGTGATTACGAATTTAATATCAGTTCTCAATTTTAATCATCCGGAAAGAACTTAAGTAAAAAAAAAGTTGAATTTGTGTAAACTTCAAGTCAAAAATGGTACTTGAGCACAAAACCTAATAGTATCAATCTGCATAGATATAAATAAAATTGTTTTAATGATTTGATCAATTTTTTTTATATATTTTAGGTGTTTTTGTTAAAATATACGCAATGTGCGAAAACACGGTTTTCCGGCAATTAAAAAAAAACAGTAGTGCCGAATTTTTCACCCGCTTAATATGTTATGACAACATATGAGTTCCAACTACTGGCAAATTTTCAACCCAAAAGTTTTAAAATTACGGCTAAAAACCCCGAAAAACAAAAAAACTTGTACCCCCCCTAGGGGGGCGGAAAATGGGTATATTTTGAATTTGACAAAACTGACGTGCGCGGGCATACCTAATAAATATTTCTTATACATTTCAACTCGATCCGACTCTTTTTCTCGATACTATAGCCAGTAAAAGTTCTAACTTAAAAACTCGTACGGTTTTTTTTTTGTTTTTTCAACTTTCGTCTGTGAAGTCTTAAACTTTTTCAACTTTTACCCCCCCAAAGTACAAACTAGACAAAATTTGTGATTTATAGAGTTGCTATTCGAAGGAATTGGTCTAGTATTAAAAAAGTTACAGTGTATACAGCGAAAAAAAAAGCCCACATCAGAGTAAAACCAATACCTTCTCGCTTTGCATCGAAGCTAAAATATTCAAATATATATAATAAACATTATTTAACAAATGTTATTTAAACTATATGGAAACTGTGTTGTTAAAGTATAACGCAAATAGCAATTAATTTTTGTAATATGTTAAGTATGATAAGAAAACTTTTGGTTGGAACATCAAAGACTGTATTAATTTTTTTAACATCATTCTAATATGCATACAGATTACAGAGTCTTCAAAATGTAATAACTTTTTTCTTTTAATTACCTATTATGTATTATAGGTGCTTGTGCGTTATTGCAACTATCGCATGTGCAAATTATAAATATAATATCAAACAGCTATACGTAGAAATTGGATACAATTTAGCCAGAATTAGGTAACAAGCTTGTTCTGTTTGTCAGCGTTATTAAACAACAATTTATAAAATGTGTTATCTCTAATAAAACGGTAATCATTTTCAAAAATTTTTGTAAATATGTATATAATGAATAACATGTACTTTATAGAAAAATTATATTATAACCCATTCAATGTCTTATTATACCCGAATAATAACAAAAATATTATGTAAGTATAAATTAATAATTATACAATTATTGACATTATACAATATCTTTATCAATTTAGTATGTTTGTTTGATAATATTAAACCAAGTAGTGATAACTGATAAGTATAAAATGTCAACCGAAAAAACAAAGTACATTATTCCAGTATTATTAACGGCATATTATGCTTCCCGTGTAAATGATGACATTTTCTTCGTGTAAATCAATGTCCATTCTGATTTTATCTATTCTGTTGTATTATCTATGATCATTTTATTATGTGGAGCCTATGACCGTGAGAACCTGTGACCGAATTTTTTTTTTTAAATAGAGCGCTTATTAGTTAAATAAGTGACAAATTTTAAAAATCTATTTACAATTACTCACAAATTTATTATTTAGGGAGGCTGGGGAAAATTTTGAAAACGATGTAGAGGGGCGAAAAATAAGTTACAAATTTAAAAAACGTGGTTACAATCACTTTAAAATTACTTATAATTGTTTTGGATCTATTTTGATAATATAAGGGAGCTAACTTAACACACGTCACGGACACAGCAAAAAATGTATATGTTTTCAAAGTGTTGACGAATACGTTTTAGTTATGTCATTAAGACGTTTTGACGCCAAACTTTTGGATGTTTTTCTCAAATTTTAAAGGGGCGAGATGAAATTTTTAAATATTTGTCTTTATAAATACAATCCGTGTATGATTTCTGATCTGCAAACATGATACATGAAGTAATTGGTTCAAAAATATTTCAAATAAAGCCCAGGTTTTATCTGTAGCTAAACTACGCCCTATATACCTAGTTGTTGGGTATAGCTATGGTATTTACTATAATTTTGAAATCAATATATTATTCGAATTTGACAAGAAACTCGCCTGGTCTAAAAACGGCGTCAAGTGTAGACAGTTTAGCTACATGAAAGAATAGCGTGCTTCGTTTGGGCATCTGCCCACATATTTCACTTTTTAATAAATCATTAAATAGTTTTTTCGACTGAGTTTTTGACTATAAAAAATTTCAATTAATCAACTTAACTTAGTATTCAGGGGAATCGATAGTAAGACATTTTTTTTTGTTTGGTCGCATACCTAATCAATTTTTGTAGATGAAACACTATAATTATTATACAAACAAAGCAGGATATTATTTTTATTATGTTTTCTTATTGTTTTCGGTTCGCGTCCACGTGAAATGTCTGAAAGGACTAGAACTGAGTACACGTGTACGATGATTTGAAAATGTGCTATACTTAAACGAAATAAGCTTAAATTTTTTTTTATTGAATTCAAAATAATTTGGTATACTCATTAAAAATCAATAATACGTTAGATATAAAGATATTCGATAAATATGTAAATCTCCCAGAGATATAAAACGTTCAAATATTCATGTTCAATTGCATTGTTTTACTTTTAAATCACATTAAAAAAAAAAATTGTCAATAATGGCTTTTTCAGGTATAACTCTTATTGCTGTGTAGGCAATTTCAACTATTAAAGTAGAGCCAATTTTGCAAACTACATCAGTTTAAACTTTGGAATTGGGCTTCAGACAGCCGTTAAGTTTCACCTAATAACATTCAAAAGTCAAATTTAAAAAAAATCAAAGGCGGCTAGAAAATCAAGGGTTCCAAACTTTTTAAACATCCATATATATATATATATATATGTATAGATATAAATCATTTCTTAAAAAACTTTTGACGTCTCCGAACACCTGCTCTACGTTCCGTCCCCACTATGCCCCGATCGCACTGTGCTGTTTTTTTTTTCTAATTATATCTAGTGCGTACAAATTAAACAGCAACTGTGCACATTTCAAAGAGCTAGTATATCAAACGTAAGGCAAACAAAAAATTTGACGTATCAATTAAAGTTTTAGTAATTACAATTGTCCCGAGCAAACAATTAGTACGTGTCTTTTGCCTTCGCTCGGAGGACTGTCGTGGCAGACTGACTTGGCAGAAATCGAGTTAATCTAGACAGTTTGATTTTTGTAGACCATGTAGGTAATATTTGTTTTGTAAATAAAAAAAAGAAGTCGGCGCTAAAACGGTTTTACCATGGAAAAAAATGTTATTGTTAAGTTTTTAATCGCGTTAGCCGTTTTGAAGAACGTGACTCGGTGTAACGGTAGACTGTCTGCGGCCGAAGTAAATCATGTCAACTACATGAGTAGACTAGAACATTGGCAAGACATGTGGTTTCATAAGGTCAAAACTTTCGGTCCTTACTGGACATGGAAACGCAGATTGTCTACATCCAACGTCCAATTCGGGCCAATAGACAAGTTGAAAACCATACCCTTCATGATGGGATGCGGTTACGGACAGAAATTAAACGATTTCCTCAGATTAATGGCCCACACGATCGACGAGTGTAACAGCATTTCACCGAAGTTTGTCGCCGACGATTGTTGGAGTAAGCTGAGAAGAAGTGTTGCAACAGGTGCGTCCGTTATGTCACTCTTGGTAGGCGTGTTCAGGCTACTCCATGCTTTTGACAAAAAGGTCGTTGCTAGTCCGTTTTTCGAGCCTATGGAGAGGATTCGACTATTTCTCAAAATAGACGGGCATAACTGGCCAATCATGTTCTATGCGCATTCCTTGGAGATCATTTTGATCACTGACTGTAAACCTGAACACAGCGTGGTCAATACAGAGAAATTAGCGGCTGAATATAGAAATTTAAATACCATAATTAACCTTTACGATTATTATGTAAGTACTCTGGATTCTTACACCGGATATATAAGCGAGCACTTGCACCGCCTTGGTTTTCAATACAATGAAGACACAGAAGAAACTTTTTATACAACTCCTGTTCTAAATGAATAATACTACCAAAATTCAGTATTAAGAAAATGCAGACTAGACAACGTTTTACATGTTTTTTTCATACAAAAATGGTAAACTCGTTATAAAAATACATAAAATATGCCACGTTTGTTGTACCTCATTAGTATAACTCGCGTTACATTACATTTTTTTTTTCAATAATAAAAAATCAATTGTAAGAATTATTTTTAGATTTATTAATTTAAGTGTTTTTAATAAATGTAATAAATATAAAAAATGTGTATAGTATGTATTTTCATTGACTTTGTAATTTCGTCATTAAAACTTCATTCACTAAAATCCTTCAAGACATCCGTAAGATCTTGAACACCATCCATGTACATGATAAAATCATTCAAAGGAATTTCCGTAGATTCTTTTTGAAATGGCGACATTTGGACATATACTAAGCAATCCTTGAACGTATTTTCTACAGCCTGACATTTATTAACAGTTGAATTCCAAAAAAACTCAGATTATAATGTTTAAATACATATGTGTAACAGTGGCAACACTGTTGAGTGGTCTTCTAGTATCAGACTACATTATAATATACTGTCACTTAATGTGTACTATGATAAAATATTTTCCTCATAATCCTTTGTTCATTATTATTATTATGGGGTATTTGTTATTTGTTATTAAAAATTGTGTATTGTTATTAATAAAGAATTCGTTTAGTGTATAATGAAAATCGGTTATCTTATTAATTACATTGAAGAAACAGATTTACATATTATATACCTAAACATAACATTAACTTACGTGCAATAAAACAAAATATATCATTTTGTTAATTTATTATAAATAAAAGTATAAACTGTATTTATGTGTTATTATTATTTTTTTTTAATGGGAAAATTTAATTTTTGTATTTTTTTACTAAAAATAAAATATTTATTACACGAAACATACAAAATGGTAGTAATTTATTATTTTAAGCCATTTTTTCTCGTGGAAAGAGTAAAGTACAAATGTTCAAAATGGTCATACAACTTGAGTACTAATTTTTGGCATAAAAAAAATGTTAATTATCTCGTTATTTGTACTGGGGGGCAGGGAGGGCTGGAGAAACGTTTCTACAGCCCCCTCCCCCTACAGTTTTTTCGTTTTTCCTTTATAACGGCAATCTTCTTAAAGCTACACCGTAAGACCGCTTAAACTTCTCATTAAGGGGATTGAAAGCGATCGGGTTTTTTGGACGTTTTAGATCTAAGGACTAATTTTTGACAAAATTAGCCAATTACTTAGTCCTTTTTCAGTTCTTTATAAATATTAGAGTTTATCGGCCACTTGTCTAGGTGACGGTGGGTATTGATTTTTGACATTTCAATTGAAATTGTGTTAAAATCCTATTTGAATCTCTCAAGTTTTTAGTATTCCTATTGTTTTTTTTTTTTCAACAAAAGTTACTTAAAAATTGACTACCACAATAATCTGGGAAAATGATCGACGAGCTTAAGTATTTTTACAGAACTAACTAAGTAGTTGTAATTTTGTTAGGCTTTAGGTCTTTATCGGTTTCTCGTATGAACAAAATGGCTTTAATAACCTACCCGTTTTTACAAAATCTTAATTTAAATGTTCAACTGTGATGTGTAATTATTAGTTCAATAACTAGGACTCTATTTAGTTAGGTAGTTAATTTATTTTTTGAACTATCACAGCATCCTTGAAAGCGATTTTAAAATGTTTTTTCATCTCTACAAGTTTAAGCAGACTGAAAATAACTTGCTTAATTTTGGTTTAAGAAAAAAAGCACCCATTATAAAATTAAAAGAAAACAATATTCTCGAGGGCAAAACGGTGGGTTTTTTTTTTCATTATTCCAAGTATAACGCTCAATACATAGTTTAGAAATAACGACTATTTTAACATTTTTAAATGACTGTAACTTTTCAAAATATGATTTTTTTTTTTAAAAAACACCGTCTTGCCCTTTAGAATATTCTTTTCTTTTAATTTTATAATGAGTGCTTTAACTCTAAAACCAAAATTAAGCGAGTTATTTTCAGTTTGCGTAAACATGTTTTTACCACTGAAAATCGCCGGTGCGACGCCCTCTTAATTATTATTTTTAATCGCACCAAGTTCTAATAAAATTATAAATATAAATTCATAAAACAACAATTTACAACTAATATCTTCATAATATAATATACTGAAAATACTTGTAATTTGTATATGTATTTTTTATTAATGATAATTTATTTAGTTGATTACTTTATATTATAGTTAATAATAATATTATAAATTATTGAAAAATATACATAATTAAGTATATGCTAATTTTAAATGAAATATGATTTATGATTTGTGAGATACATATATTTAATTAAATGTTGAATACATAATAGTTATTTGGTTTATCCTTAGATGTAGATATAAATTACATTTCCAAACATCACTATTGTACTAAGCATCAGATTAAAGATTATTCAGCAATGCAAGAAAATAACATTTGCTTAAACTGTTAAATGAATGAAGGAAGTAACACTTGTTGTCTAAGAAAAATAACTGTGAAACAAGGAGTATGTTTATTATACGTTTATTCATTTCAAATCCTTATAACTTAAAATATTCAGAGACCATGTTAAGTATAGAACGGTAAATCTTATATTGTTATCATATTTTTTCTAATAATTTTTTAGCAGAAAATACAGTTAGTAAGTAACAAGCAAATCTTGAATTTTCACACTGGCTAAACATTTGGCACATTACACCATAATTTAAAAGACTATAATTTAAATTAAAGATTTTAGATAAGTAATATGACTAGAGACAATAATTTTGTAGTATGAAAATTATTTATGCGGGGGACAATGCTGCAATACCTGGTAACACTTTTCCTGTAAATAAAAATACAATAACAAAATTCAAAAAGGTTTTTATATTTTAAAATTAAACTAACTGCAAGTAAATATTACACATACCTTCAAGTAATTCAAGGCCAGCACCGCCTCCAGTACTGACATGACTTAATTGGCTTTCAGTGCCCCACTTAGCTGCGCATGTAGCTGTATCATCATCACAAATAATAGATACAGTACCATTTGCGGTCGCCTTTACGACTGCATCCATTACAGACTTTGTACCGGCTGTAAACTTTTCAAATTCAATGGCTCCAACAGGTCTATAATGGAATATAGGAAATACAAATATTTATTTTATTATAATTACTTTATTAAATAGTGTAATTGGAATAATTAAAAATAAATCTAATAAATTTACCCGTGCCATACAATAAATTTAGCACGAGCAATTGGCTCGGCAAACAATTTCAGAGATTTCGGTCCACAATCTAAGCCCATCCATCCTTTGGGTACGCCTCCTCCAGTAATAGATGCTAAACCAGTATTTGCATCTTCAGCGAATTTATCAGCGGTAACAAAATCGACGGGTAAGTGAACTTTAATGTTGCGAAATAATGCTTTATATATAAACTTGTTAATAAGGTTTGCCCCAGTTTCGTCGTAAAGAGAATTGCCAATCTAAAAAAATGCATACAATATCTGTTCACCGAATAACTTTATTTTATAAAATTTACTTCTTACTTCCATGTCATTTGCTTGTTTCAAGAAAGTATATGCCATACCCCCACCAATTATCATCTCATCGACTTTGCCAAGTAAACGTTCAATGAGCCAAATCTTATCGGTAACTTTGGGCCCTCCTAATATTGCCAAGATCGGTCTGAAATTAATTGGAAATGTTAATACAACTTTAAAACGATATCAGAAATAATCAATAAATTAAAATGGATAAATTGTTTTTACCTTTCGGGATTATCCAAAGCCTTGGCAAAATATGTCATCTCTTTATTTAACAAAAATCCCGCAGCCCGCTTTTCAAATCCTTCAGCAAGCATAGAACTATGAGGTTTATGCGAAGTACCAAAAGCATCATTAACGTATACGTCACCCAATTTCCGCAATGACTCTCTGAATTCTTTAACTTTTCCTTTGTCGGCTTTCACTCTTTCACCAGCTTCGTTTACACATTTTCCCTCTTCTTCAATATGGAACCGGAGATTCTCCAAAAGAAAAACAGTACCTGGAGCTGGATCAGCGCAAGCTTGTTCAACATCCGCCCCAACACAATCGGGCAAAAATGTAACATTCCTAAAGTATACAAATATTTAATTTTATGAAACATGTATTGAACTTGATTGCTTTTTGTTTTTTACGAAATATTTGTCCACGTCGTTTTCGAGGATTGTAGAAAGGGATGATTTGCTATAGAAAAAAAAAGGTAAATAAAGAATGGACTTTTAAAACATTTCAAGATGACAGGAATAATGAAATAATAGAATCAAACAAATTTAAGAGAAATGTAAATTATCACATATTTCGTGTAACATAAAACAATTTAGCAATGACAGACAGGCTGTCGCTCATATAAAAAAATATTAGGTACTATACTAAACTAATAATATATTAGATATACCTTTGACCACCATATTATATTGTACACTGTTTTTTAAGCAATTAAAGTTCCTACCGTCCCCGCTTTGAAAGTATTGCTTGAACACCTTTCCTATGGGATGGTCGCCACTAAATTTGAATGGTTCTTTTTAAGTTGTAAATCATATCAGCTTACCAATAGCGGATAAGTCGCCAGAGACTTAACAAATAAACACATTTTTTTTAAAAAAAAATTGTTGAACTACATTTACATGAATTAAACATTTTAAATAAAACCGATTTGACAGTAAAGTTGACTTAAATATTTTAACTTTTTCGTAAGTGTTATTTCTGTATAATGTAGTCATTTTTTTAAAAAGTTTTATTTACATTTTGTTATTTTGTTTAAACCATTTTAATCTGCATATAGGGCGTTTATTGTAAAAGTGGTGTAACTCCAAATTTTCAAAATATACATATTTTTGCTTACCTAATGGAGTCACATTTAGTCATATCTTTCATTATTAAAGAGAAGCGACTCCAATAAATGTAAAACTAAAAAAAAAAATAGTAAACGCTGAATGAATATTTATATTGTTTTTCATACAAATTAATTTACAAAAAGCTCGCTATTTCAATATACAATTACAAAGAGATAATTCACTTTTACAATGAACGACACATATGAAAATGTAGTTGTCAGAGGTGTACTCTATTTCATGTGTAGTTAAGAACACTGTTATCTATAAATTCAGATTCGTGTGTTGACATCTGTGTACGCGTGTATTAATGTATGTGAAACCGTGTTTTATACACTTAAATTAATAAAATTAAATAAATAAACTCCCGAATTTTTAGTATATACTACATAGAATATAATATATAATTTAATACAAGGATATTTGAACATTGACTGTACAAACTTTAAATACACGTGTATTTAAAATACATGGATCTTAAACGGTTCTGGTTCAGCTTCGCTTATTACAACAGGTACACTTGTATGTTTAAATACATTATAAATTGTGTAATGCAGCTCTAGTAGTTATAGCCAGAAATTGGCATAATCAAGTTTAATAATTAAGAAAAATATATACTAAACCCTGTAAAACTATTAACTAAAGATTATGCAGATTTATGTAAATTTATATAAATAGTTGCATATTTTACTTGTTGAGAAGTTTTTCGAGTTCCTCAGCCACTGGTTTTAAAGAATACTTAGCAGTTGGAAAGCCATCTGGACTGTCAAGATGTGACATTAGAACCAAAGACTTAGCACCATTATCAATAGCATATTTAATGGTGTCCAAAGCAGCAACAATACGTTGATTGTTAGTTATTTCGCCATCCTTTAAAGGAACATTGAAATCAACTCTAAAAAAAAAACCTATTCATTAGTAATTATACATTTTTAACTCAATTTATTTTGCTTGCGTGTAATTTTAAATGATTTTTTAAGCATTTACATTTAAATAAATAAGATAAATTGAAACATCAAATTAAAATTTTACAGCCAAAATAACAAAATAATGTGTATTAAAATACATTTTTATTTTTCGCAAAGAAAATCATATTTTAAGGTTAGCCTATGCTGGTCCGTTATTAAAACGTTAATATCCCCCTGCCCAACATTTAAACACATTATGTTTTAAGTCATAAATTATTATCTAAAATAGATTTATAAATTGTATAATAGAAAAATTATGGTTGCTGGCTGCTATGTAAAGCAATGAATAAAAAACAAAGGCATACTAAAAATATTTTTATCAAGGAGGAAGTTACAAACGGATTGATTTGACTGTAACAAAATTACGTTTGTTAAAATTGTTTTTTTCTAAATATAAATAAATAAATTGAAAAAACTAAAACATATATATTACATAATAGGTATGTAATATTAAAAATAGGCAATACTTTAAAGATAAAAACTAAAAATAGTAATAACTACACTTATTTATGAATTATTATTTAAAGGCAGGTCCACACATATGTATGCGGCTTTTGCCGCCTGGCATGTATGTGTGGACACATGAAATTATTCATGAAAATGAATTTTTATATTTATAAATACAGGTTTACACTTATTATGTTTATTTTAATACTAAATACATTTTCCTACATAAATTCAACTTTTAAAAATCCAGAATAAACGTAGGGGCATATTGGGGTGGGGGAGGTTACAGGTCTATAAGAATTATTATAACTGAATGTGATAAAATCACTTTGAAATAAACGCTTTGATGTGAATCTGTAATGATGAAATTACAAATATTGATAAAAAGCATTGTTTTGACATAATGTGCTAAAAAATTTACTTTTAGTATAAAGAGGGATACAATTAGGGAAGACTGTCTATAATAATATATTACCGTTGTTACCCATACTTGATTCACTCACCTATAGAAACCTAGAAATTTACAACAAAATGTAATTTTCCGCTTTTTTTCTTTTTGGTTTTCCTTTATCAAAAAACTTTGACTATATATTTTTGGGAAGATTGTTATGTTATAGCCCTGTTCTAGATCTACCTTCAGACTAATTTGCAGAAATTAATTTCATAAAACTTCGCTTAAAAAAGCGAAATATAAAAAAGTTCCATTCCTTCTAGGGGAAAAGGGTTTATGGTATTCGTTTGGTCCGAAGTATTGTGTTCCAAAAATATTCCATACAGATTTGGATTTAATTCGACTTTTTTAAAAAAGTTATAGCGTGGCATAATTTTAAGTTGAAAATTATATTTAAGTATTTCCTCGAATATGAAAGGGAACGGGTGAACTTTTTTACTTCTGACCCACCAAAGTACTGATTGCTAGTGCATAGAGTTGCTACGCAGTTGAGGTTCACCGATCAATTTCAGAGCCTGCCGCCAGGGGGCCGCAGTAGTCTCGCGTAACAATATTCTTAAAGTTCAAGTAGCTGTAACTTCTGAACAGAGGACTCCGCCCAATTTCCGACTTCAGATTTGTAAACAGCGCGAAAAAACATTATGATGTGACATAAAAAAAGGGTGTCCGATAAAGTAAAATTGGTTCCGATCATTTAAACATTTTCCTTGTAACAAAAAAAAAAGCGACTATCTGCTGTGCCCCTGAGCAAAATGCTGTAAACACGTGCAACTAACAAACAATTTACTTAATAAAACTTGACAAAATGCATTTGGTATGAAAATATACTTAGACGGTTGTCCGAGCCTCTAAATTCCATCCTACTCCAAACGAAACAACAATAATAATTATTATAATTTGAATTTAAAAGTACCTTATCAATACGCGTTTGTCCGCCACATCCAAATTCTCGATACTAAGTTTTTTCAATGTCATTTCCGTAGATTAATGAAGAAACAGCAAAACAATATTCTTTTAATCCAAGACGCAGTATCTCAGAACATGAACTGACGGGCGGTGGATGTGGAATAAGCTGGATAATATAATGATGGGCGCTGGAAGCTGTGACCTGGATTGATGGGCAGGGGGAAGCGGGAAGACGTTAAAATCAATAACCGGCGCAATCGCAATGCCCGTCAACATACGATTCGGCCATGTACATTTGCCCGATAGTATGGTACCGATTGTTACCGATAATATCGATTGTAATTTCTATCGATTAATACACTTTTTAACACATTACCATTTACCGTTTAAATTTTAATAATAATTTATACGAATTTCGTATTGCGAAGTAAGTCATATTAGAATTAATACTGCTGATGACAGTTCTCACGTCTTACCAGTTTGGCTTATCATTTAAGGACGGTTCAGCCTGCTATTCAGGGGTGACATTTCAGTTTTGACATTTTCATGTCTTAGATCTGGCACATAACCGAAACAAAATCAGCCATTTTTCAGCCAAGTCTGCAACCACGATAGAATATTTTCATGTCTCGTTGAAGTACCGAATACATTTAGATTAGTTGTGGAATTATAATAAAAAAAAATTGTAGTGTTTATTATCTGGCCAAGAGTAACTTAACATAGAGAATTAAACTATTTTGAATTTATTATTCATTTCTATTTTGAACGTTGAACGTACGACATATCTCTTATCTCATATCAGATAACAGCGGAACAGATTAACATTCGAAATGGATCCGAAATGGTCTTTCCGATAATTCCACCGTTCATTCACAAAGATAAATATTTTTTCCAAAACACTCAAACACAAAACAGTAATAACACAAATTGTATAAATCTGCATACCTATTACCTATTACCTATTACCATACCTATACTTGTTAGTCAGTTCGGGCGGTTAATTATTACTAAATGTAGGTAGTTGCATAAAAAACAGATAATTTACGGCCAATAAAAATCAAGGGTGGGGCAAATGCCCGCGCCTGCCCCCCCCCCCCAAATGACGCCACTGCTACTATTGAAATATTATTATTTATTGGTGAGAACGGTGATCATTGTTCAATATTATCGTATCGTAATAAAAATCGAAATAATTGTATTTAAATTAAAAACGTATTAAAATAAAAATAATAAATATTATATTTTGTTGATGATTTAATGTGGGGATTGAAAGTAATTGGGTAAAAGGAGTTTTATATAAGCAATAATTAAGAAAAAGAGGGTTTCTGTGAATTTCGACCATGTCAATTTATTAACAGACTAGAGCTTCCGGTGTTGCTTACTTGGGTTGCTACCGCTTTTACAAAATTGTATGAACTACCAATGTCCAGTTTCTTATCAGCGGGCGGAATTCGTATTGATAACTGATAAGGACGGCAGGTCTCCGATTGTTTTGGCACTCGCTCGGCGCCGTCGCTTCGCTTTGCCAACTAAAAATATCCTAGGTTTGTAGGCTACAGTCTAAGAAGAGGTTACAGGTTTAAAATTAGATTTAAGTAAAGTTTTTTTAAAAAGTTTAAGAGACTTGATAAGAGCTGGCCATTGGGAAAAATTTGTAGCAAATTTGATGTTTGGTTATTCGAGTGTCCGGCGGTGATTATAAAAACGGTCAAAGAGTACAGAATGATAAACAGTTAAATAAAATAACTTTTAAGTGTTTAGATCTGGACAGTTACATAATAATAATAATAATAATATTCAGTGCATTAAATACCTATATTGTTTGATACTTTTCCAGAGACATATTATAAATATAATATATACATTTATATTCACATTCATGTCTTTTTAATTAGACCATGAAGGGTAAAAATCCATATATTGATATTTTTTTAGATGGCTAACCAACAATTCATCCTACTAAATGATAATAATTAAAAATATTAAAATAATTGTGTTTTTCATTATGTAGTATCAATTAAAAAAAATTTTGCAAAATCTATAGTTTTAACTTTTTTAGTATGGAGCGAATACTTAAATTATACTTCTATAAATAATAAAATAGTAAATTAAATGTTAATATTGAATTTCAATTTACATTTTTAAATGCATTGTTCTGATTTTGGCTATTTTTATTCAGTGCTTCAGATATTATAATATTACCTAATCATTTATTTAAATGAACAATTAGTTTCAATAAAAATGATTTGAAATTGATATCTAATTTTTATGCTTTAATAATGCCCAATGTCTGAAATCACACTACACAAAACAACAAAATAGTCAGTATTAATAAGTGTCTAATTCAGTTCAAGCACATGAACAGCAGCTCAAAAAAAATATATATATACTTACAATACATAAAAAATAAACATTAAACAGTAAGAA